>NC_138744.1:31362398-31364898 GCF_965113295.1 Leuciscus leuciscus | reverse complement strand
TAGATAGATAGATAGATAGATAGATAGATAGATAGCAGCCATATCACCCTGTAGCCCAAGACTGGTTGCCCACTGAAGCTAAGCAGTGCTGAGCCTGGTTAGTACCTGGATGGGAGACCTCCTGAGAAAACCAGGTTGCTGCTGGAAGAGGTGTTAGTGAGGCCAGCAGGGGGTGCTCACCCTGTGGTCTGTGTGGGTCCTAATGCCCCAGTATAGTGACGGGGACACTATACTGCCAAAAGAGCACCGTCCTTCGGATGAGACGTTAAACCGAGGTCCTGACTCTCTGTGGTCATTAAAAATCCCAGGATGTCCTTCGAAAAAGAGTAGGGGTGTAACCCCGGCATCCTGGCCAAATTTGCCCCTTGGCCTCTGTCTATCATATTGATTGATTGATTGATTGATTGATAGATTGATAGATAGATAGATAGATAGATAGTGTCCTTCCAAGTGAAGGGGGTGGTGGTGGGCATAGATAGATAGATAGATAGATAGATAGATAGATAGATAGATAGATAGATAGATAGATAGATAGATAGATAGATAGATAGATAGATAGATAGATAGATAGATAGATAGATAGATAGAGTCCTTCCAAGTGAAGGAGGTGGTGGTGGGCATAGATAGATAGATAGATAGATAGATAGATAGATAGATAGATAGATAGATAGATAGATAGATAGATAGATAGATAGATAGATAGATAGATAGATAGATAGATAGATAGATAGATAGATAGATAGAGTGTCCTTCCAAGTGAAGGGGGTGGTGGTGGGCATAGATAGATAGATAGATAGATAGATAGATAGATAGATAGATAGATAGATAGATAGATAGATAGATAGATAGATAGATAGATAGATAGATAGATAGATAGATAGATAGATAGATAGAGTCCTTCCAAGTGAAGGAGGTGGTGGTGGGCATAGATAGATAGATAGATAGATAGATAGATAGATAGATAGATAGATAGATAGATAGATAGATAGATAGATAGATAGATAGATAGATAGATAGATAGATAGATAGATAGATAGATAGATAGATAGATAGCCAGCAGCCATATCACCCTGTAGCCCAAGACTGGTTGCCCACTGAAGCTAAGCAGGGCTGAGCCTGGTTAGTACCTGGATGGGAGACCTCCTGAGAAAACCAGGTTGCTGCTGGAAGAGGTGTTAGTGAGGCCAGCAGGGGGTGCTCACCCTGTGGTTTGTGTGGGTCCTAATGCCCCAGTATAGTGACGGGGACACTATACTGCCAAAAGAGCACCGTCCTTCGGATGAGACGTTAAACCGAGGTCCTGACTCTCTGTGGTCATTAAAAATCCCAGGATGTCCTTCGAAAAAGAGTAGGGGTGTAACCCCGGCATCCTGGCCAAATTTGCCCCTTGGCCTCTGTCTATCATATTGATTGATTGATTGATTGATTGATAGATTGATAGATAGATAGATAGATAGATAGTGTCCTTCCAAGTGAAGGGGGTGGTGGTGGGCATAGATAGATAGATAGATAGATAGATAGATAGATAGATAGATAGATAGATAGATAGATAGATAGATAGATAGATAGATAGATAGATAGATAGATAGATAGAGTCCTTCCAAGTGAAGGAGGTGGTGGTGGGCATAGATAGATAGATAGATAGATAGATAGATAGATAGATAGATAGATAGATAGATAGATAGATAGATAGATAGATAGATAGATAGATAGAGTGTCCTTCCAAGTGAAGGGGTTGGTGGTGGGGATAGATAGATAGATAGATAGATAGATAGATAGATAGATAGATAGATAGATAGATAGATAGATAGATAGATAGAGTCCTTCCAAGTGAAGGAGGTGGTGGTGGGCATAGATAGATAGATAGATAGATAGATAGATAGATAGATAGATAGATAGATAGATAGATAGATAGATAGATAGATAGATAGATAGATAGATAGATAGATAGATAGATACAGGGTGCGATTTGCCGGGGGGGATGCGTGGGATTTCCCCCTTTCTGGTCAATGTATCCCTGCCTCTGCTTAATTATTTTTATCCCCGGTGGGGATAAATTTATCCCCCCCTCAAAGTGATCAGTGCTACTACACTAGTGGCGAGGCGGATCACAAAACTTATCACGGATCCGTGGTTTGATTAAAATCCTTTTTATTTTAAAATGCGCTACTTTGACTGGCTCCGCAGCCTCTCTGTAACCACCACTCTGCAGACTTGCTCAATGTCCCGCCCACGGCGCTATATGATTGGTTACACCTCACGAGTAATAGCCTATCAACACTTGCGAGACGGTTGCAGGTCTTTTTTTACGCTGCATATGCAGCATATTACTGAAGCGGGAATAAACATCACAATCTGATTATCTGTTTCTATGATGACAAGCAGAGTTAGTGCTGAGGTTGCACATACGGTGTTTTACTCAACTGAGGCTAAGCAAAGGTTTTTTGATTACTCACTCACTCTTGAGTGTCTGGCGTGAGTGATTTCAATGTTAAGTCAA